>NC_072472.1:21201051-21218551 GCF_027596085.1 Anoplopoma fimbria | reverse complement strand
GTCAGAGCATTTTTATGCCTCCATCCCAACGACGGTATAATGTACACGGAGGAATTATGTCTTCGGGCTGTTGGTCCGTACGCTCAGTTCTCATGAACGTCACATCTCAGGAACGCCTGGAGGAAAATCCTTTAACTTTGGCACAAAAGTCCATTTGAACCCAATGATGAAGTGATTGGTTTTTGGTAGTCAAGGTCAAAGGTCACTTAGACCTCACAAAACACACTTTTGGCCATAACACAATAATTCATGCGCTTATTATGACAATTTCACACACATATCTAATAGGATAAAATTATAAAGTTATTACATTTTGTACAGATATGGAAGTTACAATACTGATTGGCGGAGGCGTACAACAGTGAGGAAGTAATCCCCAATAGCAGAATGATAATGTGTGGAGTAGACCTTTCTCTTATGCTCTGGACTTATGGACACATTATAATAATGAGAAAAATATGTCATATTATCATGACAGATATTTTTGTTATAACATGAAAAGGATCTTGCTAAACCAAGAAAATCTTAACGAGAAAACTGTTTTGTTCTAAGACAGAAATCAGTAGCATAATAATATCTGACCGTATACCTTTTATCTTTGCAACCATTTGAACATTATTGTGTGCATTTATTCATCTGTGACAAAAACTAAACATCTTTACCACACAGACTTTTTTTCTTTGACATGTAAGACATTCTGCTTTCATACAGATTGTCACCTTTAATTGCTGTATTTGCTTTGTTATCAGCTTGGCTATTGGTGTTTTTTTTTACATTATGCACAGACAGTAGTCTATATGTTCACCAGCCAATAACAGTGTTGTGTACTCTGCAGCTCTACCCACAATGCCCCTGGGTCCTTAGGCCCTGCAGTGCCACATCTCCTTGACAGCAGATATCTGTGATTAGTTATTGCAGGTGCTTCTACGTCACTAAAGCGACTTAAGACCCAAACAAAGTGTCATTTTGTTGACTCTATCTGGCTGACACGTCTTAGTCGTCCTTGTTTGTAGATATTAACGGTCATAGAAAAACAGAGAAGGTTAAATGATCTCACTGCATTGGCAGAATTAACCTCTCTCTGTGATAACATAAAAATAACACAGAGACGAAATGTAAGGGTAAATAACTAGTTAAGACACCGTCTCCAGCGCTGAGAGTCACCCCGTTTGCTCTCACTTATAGTCCCCCCCCCCCCCCCCTCTCCTCCCCCACCTGGATTCTTCTCCCCCAGCAGACATTAAACAGACTAGGCAGAGGCTCTCCAATAAGCATGTGACCCTCCTGTTTAGTATTCCTGCCACGTCTGGCTGAGGGAGCGGCATTAAATTGGGATCAGGCAGATTAGAGTATAATATAGACGACTATTAAAGGCTGCAAATGAGAGCCATGGGTTAGAGCCTGAGCAGGGCCCAGTCTGCCTCCATGTCACTGCAGCCCCCTGCAGTACACATGCATACACACCAACACATGTCCACAACAGTCTGACATAAAAATGTGAGAGAAATATGATAATAATTATTAAGCAAACAGACACCGAAATGTGCAAAAATCGTATCTATATATGTGCATTGTGTTCAGTTTATTTAACCTTTATGGGTTGGTCTAGATTTACTGCTCATTCTAGTGACGCCCTCCTCCCCATTCATATAAACCCTTTTACCACCAAAATTAGTATATGCAAGTTTTTAAACCCAGGAAAATAATGTATATAATATATATACATATATATATATATATGTATATATATTTATATATATATTTGTATATATACATGTATATATATATATATATATATATATATATATATATATATATATATATATATATATATATATATATGTATATATATATATATAAAAATATATATATATATATATATATATATATGAAAAGGTTGCGGCAGATCTTTTTTCTTTTATATCTATTCTTGTTCAGTCTCTACTAAATCTCAAAATCAAAATTTCGCTGCTTGGATGGAGGCGGAAATACTTGAGATGACAAAGAAAGTATCGGAAAAGGGGCTAAAATTAGCGCGTCTACCTGGATATCATGGAGCAGATACATACCTGTCACTATTGCTGTCATTTGGGTGACAAACTTTTCCCACCAAAAATGAAATGCCAGATAATAGTGGGTGTTCGTGGATTTCCTGTCCAGTGGGAAATTCACACCTGGAAATTAACTACAGTTGTAAATGTGACCCAAAGCTGCTTAGTCTGGGACCCTTGTAGTTTTACTGAATAAAACCCTGAAGAAATCGCTTCTTTAAATTTAGCTACAGCATTATCAGATAGACATCTAGTGTAGAAACTTTTGCCTAATGGCGTACACTCTGGTAGAACAAATTCAAAGGTTATTAGATAATGGATAATAAAAGAGAGTTCTGTTGAGAGACAATTACATTTTCTATCTCAATACCATATACCAGAACAAGGTCGAGGGTATGGTTAAAACAGTGAGTGGGTTTATGTACACACTGACAGAAGCCAATAGAATCTAATAATGAACTAAACGCAGTACTAAGGCTATCATTATACACATCCACATGAATATTAAAATCCCCTACAATAATAACTCTATCTGTTTTGAGGACTAAACTTGATAAAAACTCTGAGAATTCAGAATACGCACCTGGTGCACGGTACACTATAACAAATAAAATTGACTTTAATGCTTTCCCGCTCGGGTTTGAAAGACTAAGAACAAGGCTTTCAAATGAGTTGTAATTTAATTTAGGTTTAGGGTTTATTAATCAGTCAAAGATAGCTGCTACTCCACCTCCTCGGCCTGTGCCTCGAGGAATATGAGTATTAATATAACTTGGAGGAGTTGATTCATTAAGGCTAACGTACTCTTCATGACACAGCCAGGTTTCAGTAAGACAAAATAAATCAATATGATTATCTGATATTAAATCATTTACAAGTACACCCTTAGATGACAGAGATCTAATATTTAAGAGTCCACATTTAATTGTCCTGTTTTGATGCACTGTTGCATTGGTTGCCTTAACTTTTATTAAGTTATTTTGTATAACTCCTCTTCTGTTGACTTTAAATAATAGCTTTCAGGCATTATGTAGTATACTTAATATAATTACTTTGGCAGGGACAAATTGGGGTTTCCTTTAAGTCAAGGATAACGCAAAGGACAGCGTGTGAGAGGATGGAAGAGACACAGTGCAGAAAAAGAGGGATTGAATAAGAACATGAAGAGAACAGAGATCACCACTATGAAATACTGGTGTGTGGGGCAAAAATATTCATCTGTTCTCAGCCTCTTGTCTGGGTCTGTGTTCTGTCACCATGGCCATTAGTGCAGCAGCTTTCCTCCAAGTGGAAATGTTCAATAATCTGGCCTGTACTACATTTAGCGGCACAGTTTGAACCATTGCACAGGGTGTCTGGGGGATCTTATGTGAGTGACATTCCCTATAAAAGGCAGGTGGTAACAATGTAGGTGACACTGGGAAGCCTCGCGCTGTCGCTGGACCATATCCTATCCACTTAAAGATCTCTTTTTGATCTCCAGCTGAACCTTGTCCGTATGTTCAGCATGTCCTTTAGGGAATGTCATGGAGCTGCCACGCTATTAACAGCACAGCAAGGGAGGGAGAAGGGTTCTGGACGGGAGCTCCTGATATGTCTTGAATTATTTTCTCTTGGATTTTTCTATGCAGTCACTCGATTGAGAGTCCATGTGTCTTTGCATATGTGTGGTGAAAAGAGCAGACACCCAGGCCCCTGGATGTGTTGGGAATAAATGTAAAAAGAACCTGTTTTATATGAAAAAAGGCTTCAATGTAAATACAAATGTTATATCATCATAATACTTTGTCACATATCCAGTTCAGTAAAGTTACACTAATGTCAAGTGTCAAAAGGGAAAATCACATTAGATGGAGCACTAATGTAAACACGTAATGAGGAACTGGTTAAAACCTACTCCACCTTCATTTAACAACAGAAAGTCAAATGTAAACAGCCATCTAGAAATAGAAAAAAATATAATATAATCAGGAATCACAAACATATTAGTTTATTTGTAATGATGAAAGATATGGATTAAATACAACAATCATAATTAAACAATATTACATGATTCAGCCCTGAAGAGTCTCATTAGTTTTTTTTTTTTACCTGTGTGTGTACATATATGTTAGTATGGCCTTTGTAGCCAACATCATACTAGACTACTTTTGTTTTATTCTATATAATAATTTTCTTAATATTTTCCTCCTATTTATTCCTGTTTTTTTCTCATTTTTACTTCTTCCCTATTAAATCTATAAACATTGTAGGAATGATATAAGAATAAACATAATTTGTTAACGATCTGTAACGATAGGAAAAAAAGGGAAAATCAAACCTGTAGCGCGTCTTCAAAGTGTAAACGTAAGAAGGAAAAGAATATGGAGATGCATCTTTAGAGAATCAGACAGTGTTGTAACTGAGTGAGCAGAAACTGATATCCTTCTGATTTAATGTCTTTCTGATGAACTGATCATCAGACCTGATGGACAGAGCGCGCCTCCAGCAGAGCTACTGAAAACACAAAATCATGCATTCTATTATATCAGGCTTCCAATCTAGAGCCCTGGTTTCAAAATTGTAGTTTTTATTATTTACACCAGATTGAGCCATTTTCTCATCTTTGCCCTATGGGGTAAATTCATGCTATTTTCCTGGTTTCCTGCAGAAGAAAATTAAAATGCATCAAAATCAATGTTGATAACAACAGCCTTGTGTGAACAATCTGGCATTCAAAGGCATTCATAAAATTCTGAAAATGAATATTTGGTAGTTATGATCAGGGCTGATGTTGGTTAAAATATTCAACACTGAAAATGGAAAATAATAGATACAACATTTTATGTCAGCTTTTTGGAAGGCTGACATTTCTGTCCTCTATATAAATCAGAACAACTCATTTAAAGTGAGGACTGAATCTAATACTCACTGCCAAGGAGAATGTTATGTTTTTTAAAAGTCAAGTATGAAATGACACAAAGATGCATCAACATGACGTCTCTCACTGTCTCTTAATATGAGCTTGGTGCGTGTGTGTGTGTGTGTGTGTGTGTGTGTGTGTGTGTGTGGGTAGGTATGAGTCCTTACTGAATTTGTGCTCAGGATCAAAAAAGCACCCATTGATATTTTATGATGAGTGCGGTTTGGAAACAGGATGATTAAAAATAGCTAACAAAGACACATGTCACATTACTTCAAGGCATTCAAAAGGTGAAAACTTTTATTTTGGTAGTCATGATCAGGACTGCGGTTCTTTAAGATTTATTTTAAACGCTGACATTTTTGTCCTCTAAGGACATTAGAACAACTCATTTATAGTGCAGAGTTTCACAGCAGGAAAAAAAACAGCTACATGGAGAACATAAATTGCAAATGTCAGAATATATATATATATATATATTTTATTTATTTTTTCTGACTCCCACATGCACAGTCACACAGGCAGAGCTGGACAGTTATTGTCAGCACAACCGTCTTTGATTGAGGGGCCGTGGAAAGGTTTTCTGGGAAATATAGGTAACCTCCAACTGAGATAAAACTAGTGGCTGCACCAATTGCATTAATTGCTACACTCACAATGCCCGACACTCCTCATACATGAATTACCGCCTAACTAAAACTTGGAACGCTGTGAAATTAAGATTTTCAAAGCTATAGTTATTTCTTGATGACGACTAGCATTTAGTTATTGATAAACTTCCTCTATAGAAACTGACACACACTGTGTCCGTCCCTCTCTTTCTCTCCAGACATCCATTGTTCCCCCTGCTGGCTTTGTTGTTTGAGAAATGTGAGCAGGCCACACAGGGATCTGAATGCATCACGTCAGCCAGCTTTGATGTGGACATTGAAAACTTTGTGCATCAGCAGGAGCGAGAACACAAGCCCTTCTTCAGTGAGGATCCAGAGCTGGACAACTTGGTAAGCCAACTGCTGTCATATACAAGTTAACCATTACCAACATGTCATGCATCAGCCACTTTGATAACAGGAGCACATTACACTGTGATGCTTAGTTAGTTAGTCTAGGGAGCATGCTCAACTAAAAAGAAGAATAGGAGAAAATAATAATAATGAAGCTGCAGAAATGTCTTTTTCCAGCGTATCCCATCAGTACTACTCCTAATCATTCCCTCCCTTTTCATGTAATCTTCCCCACCCTCCCCCTGCACTTCCCCTTGCAAAACAGCTAGCAGTAATTACTAATTAAGAGAAGGAGAATGCTGATCATGTTCACTGAGAAAAGAGGGGGAGGAGTTGAAGCCAGACAGAGACAAAGACAGACCCGAGAAGACAAAAAAAAAGTGCACTCTTGCCATCACAGTACTCTGGTCTACAGGCCGACAAGTGCTGAACAGTCAATTAACCCTGCATCTGTGTGTTTTATGAGGCACTGGGTACGGGCATCCCTCCCAGAGGGCACTTACTCTTCCACAGGACAGTAACATTACACTGGGCATGACTGGCTGCGATGGCCAAAGAGTTACTGGTCCCTCGATTAAGTGAGCACTGTTTAATTAGCTGATTTATCTCCTCCTTGGCCAAGCACTTTTCTGTCCATTGTGTTGACCTTGAGTGGTGACTTTGAGGGAGTGCACTACAGTGTGCTGCACAGAGTGGAGAAAAGCATCCTGTTGATGGTCAGTTATCAGAAGAAAATACAGAATTATTATTCCTGTTTACAAAATACACTTCACTACAAACAAACTGCCTGGATTCTAATCTTTTTATGGTTTCAAACAACATTCTAAATATGTTGGCCATTATGGGTAAATAAACCTGGGCCCAAGCAGTTTCCTAGCAACACAACTCCAATGAAATGGTGTGTTGAATATCAGACATCTGTCCATCAGCATATAATATGGCAGAAGTTCCTCTCTGACCCCTTGCATTCATTTAAATGATTTTATGCAGGGCAGAGCAATAATTCCACTTTGGTGTGGGGAGATTTTCTTCAACAGCTTTGGGGACATCCGTCTGTAAAACCTGCACTGAAACATTCCTCATTAGCCTTAAGAGTTCCTTCAATCCATGTTTTAGTGGAGCTACTGCCAAACGGCCAATGATGGTCTGAATGCGGTCTTAAAGGCTTTGTCTGTTTGCCATTTTGGCTAGTTTTAACTTTTTGGCAGGCTAATTGCAAATAAATGCTGAAGCCTTGAGGTAAGGTAGGAAAAAGAAAAACGGATAAACCATTTTGTAAATTGTTTTTAGAAACAAACATTTCTTTTTCATCTGTATAAACAGGTGGACAAAAGTGGTTGAGGCATTTTTTTTGGTCAGGATCAAGCGTTTGTTGTTGTTATACTCATTCCGGCCACATTAAGAGCTAATAAAGGATTGATTATTATTATTATTATTATTATTAAGAGCACCACTTTCCCATGTTTTAAATAGAACTGAATGATAAGGTGAGTTTAAATTGACATAACTTCTTAACACACAATATATTTACCTCGTGTTTAGAGTGCTTGGAGAAATGCTTCTAGTCCTGTTTAGAACATGTGGTAGTGATACACCTTAGCATTTTGTGGCCAAAATTAGTATAACAGCAACAAACAACATTCTGAAAGAAAAATAACTAATTCACCTGTTCTTAAGTCATAATCTCAGGGGAGAAAAAACTAAGATCAGACTTACAAAATGGATCACCAGATTTCTTTATCACTTGCCTCTCAAGGCTTCCCCTAATAAGTGACTCACCTCTAATAAAAAATGGCTTTGTGGTCACGCATTGAGTTGAAACATGAAAAGCCTACTTTACTGCTCTACAAGTAATGGCTGGTTTTTGACATGTGATGTGGCTTAAAAAACAGCTATAGACCTTGAGTTTCAAGTTCACAGATCCCATTCCATACCAGTAGATAGAAAGGGGGAGGTTTCTCTCTGTGACAAAGATTTGTCTGGTAAATCTAATTAAAAAGGAATGTATTGATCAGACAAAACATTAAACTAGACATAACATTTAATCAACCTCATTATCACGTTATGATGAAAATAGGCTATTTTACTGTATTTGTTTGAATCCTGTAGCCAAGTTCACTTGAATTATTTTACTTAACGTGGCCAAATGTGTTTTTGAGAGCTAGTGTGGGGAGATTTGTTTGCTTTGAAAAAAGTGGGCATTTAGGCGGCAGGAAAGATCCCATGAAAGACCACGGACGCCGCCAGCTTGTTTTTTGCAGCGCAAATGAACACTGCAAAAGACGTTTTGTATGCATCCAAACTATTACAATTAACTGTCGTTAACTGAAAACACACAGTTAAAGGGTTTAAGTTGAAAGACGAAAACACTAACAACTCCGATGCCGGACAATGCTGTGGTAGAGACCTGTCAATCACAAGATGGCCACTGCCCTAAAGCATACTCTGCTTTATGGTCTATTTGACTCTAAATGGACCATAATTCACTAAATAAACATCATGCTGTATTGAAGAAGACTTGAAACTAGAGATTGAGACCATAAACTCATGTTTACATTGTTTACTGAGGGAATAAATCAAGAGAGGAGTAGAGTCATTTTCTCATAGACTTCTAAACAACCAGACTACTTATTTCAACTGAAGAGGTGCCCCCTGATGGCCATTAGAACGAATGCAGGTTTAAGGCACTTCCACATTTGCTTTACTTTTCCGACCCATAGATTGCCCCCTGTCAAATAACAATATCCAGTTACATTATAGGAAATGTAGGAGCCAGGAGCTCGACTAATGCTTAACACCAAGTTTGGTCCATCTGGCTCCAAATGATGTCAAAAGCGCAAGACGGCAGCTCCCATACCTGAGATATTTTGCCTTCACTTCTGTACAGTGCGAGGAAGTGGAGATGGATCGTCCATGTATTTATACAGTCTATGATGAGTAACTTGTGAAGTACTCGTCTTAGATTTGATGTCAAATAATTGATAAATGAATGGTTAATATACACTATTGAGATGTTTTATTGTTTTTCTTTTGCATAGATTTCTTAGCCACGTTGATGTTGGTTGGTTGGTCAGTCCATCATTATACCTCAGCAATTTTTTTTTTAATCTGAGTGGTTAATATTGAAACATTATTTGCTACTGTAATCATCTACTGTGATTGCGAGCATTTTGGTAGCATTAAGCTCAAAGCAGCACTATGGCCCCACAGAGCCGTTCGCATGGCTGTATAGGGATAGAGTTGTTTTCCTTTTTACACCCTAATTTTTGCATAGATATTCCTGAATGTTTTAAATACAAATAATAAGTATTTCTTAATGCTATATGGTATATTCTAAGTGTTTCAGTGTTTTATTAAGTGATTCAGTAGCATGTTGTGAAGGTGATCTGCTTATTGTTCGTCTCTGTTTCCCTCAGATGGTAAAGGCCATTCAGGTGTTGAGAATCCACCTATTAGAGTTAGAGAAGGTCAATGAGCTCTGTAAAGATTTCTGCAACCGTTACATCACCTGCCTCAAGACCAAGATGCACAGCGACAACCTCCTCCGTAACGACCTTGGAGGACCCTATTCCCCGTCACACACCAGTCTCAACGTGCAGCAGGTCAGTCATGGACTCTCTGTGGATCTTACACTTCCTTGATGGTATCTCTCTCTGAGTAGCACTTCCCAAGAAACACCTTGTCATTTATCACCAGGTAGATTTGGCTTCTGGGATTTTTTCAGTCACAAACAGTAGTTCTACCTCTTTGCATTCGCTCACTAATATCTCTCTGTGATCCCCCAGGAACTAATTCAGACCTCCTCTCCATCCATGACCTCTGTCTCCAGCTCTGTTAACCCTTCAGGGATATTGGTGCCCGCCGGGGTCTGCAACAGGGCAATGTCGCCATGACTACCATCAACTCTCAACTGGTATCGGGTAAGCATGTGATTACACACATAAACACCAGGACTCTAAAATATGCACCCACAATTTTCATTTTTGGCTTGTATTAGTGTTAGGGGAGTATTTCTTGTGCATTCTCACATTAAAAAGTTGGGGGAGGGGTTATTTTGAAAATCTGCATATTTAAGATCCATATGACTTGGATTAATTCAGGCTGTTCTGGTGAGACGGACTGTTAACTGCTTTTACATACATTCCACAGACATGACAGAAATGACCATTTCCATGATCACACTTGCTTTTACAATACACCTATTTTTGCACATCTCTGGTTTCAGTAAATGGTTTTACATCATGTCTAAAATCTAAAACCTTAATTTTTCAAATGTCAGGATTTTATAATTGCATTTGCCAGTACTGAATTGGAGTACTGTCTGTATGCATGGTGGAAATATAGTGATATGTTAAACCTTTTGGGAGTTATAGATATTTATGCTGTCATTGTCAGGGGGCAAATTACAGAATGAGAAGTTAGAAAGTAGCCTTTTTACGTTGTTTTTTTTTAGCTTGAAGCTAAATTGTCATCAGACGATAGCAGATGGGTTTCAATATTGCATTTATGCCAATGCATTCTGCTTCTTTTGCTCACCACACACAGATACAAAGAAAGACCGTAAAAAACGTGATTGGTCATTACTACTAAGACTACAAACAGAAACCAGAATGCTTCCAACACCAATATCTTATATAGTTTAGTATATAGTTTTTTTTCTGTCTGTAAATATAATATTTCAGTTATTGTTGTTTTTCTACTGTTTTTTTTTTTTTTGTTTTTTTTTGCTTATTTATAATAATTTTTTTCCGTTTTTTTTTCATTTTTTTTTTTTTTTTTTTTATCTTGTCTTCTTCTACTATGTCTCTTGTGTGCACTTTACTCTTCGCTGCTGTAAGCCTGCAAATTTCCCCGCTGCGGGACTAATAAAGGATTATCTTATCTCTCTTATCTTGTCCCGTTGCCTACAGATTCTGCATTCAAATGCAGATATTGGTTTATACTAATTGGTAAAGGGCATAGTCTACTATGTTGATGTTTTTTTTTTTGAGATTTGAGATTAAATTCCACATATATGCTGATCACACACAGCTGTATGTCCATCTTAGATATGGTGACACAGCTAATGTAACCCAGGTCTGGTCATGTTTGTTGGAAGTGAAAGCTGAAATTGGGGATCTTTCTTTGGCCAACACTTTTCACCCTTCCTGTCTCGTCACATTACCACATCACAGTGTATGCAACATGGGAGCCATATCTGACTCTAGACTTCTGTCTGAAAATCAAGTGAGAGCAATTCCATCACAGTATTTAATGTTTTTAGCTAATCTAGTCTAGACTACTGCAACACCCTTTATTCAGGTCTTAGCCATACAACAACATCTTTTTTTGCTCTAGCTTATAAAGAGGGCTGCTGTCCGGCACAAATACCTTATTTTCAATTCTAATTTATTCAATATAATGTTTTCATCATTGGCATTATGTTTATTTATTAAAATATTCTCCTCTGCCAACAACATTACTTATCAAAAACAAAAAATTGTGTCTGTTGCTTTTTTTTACTGTAAAGCTAATTGTCAATTACATAATTGCTGAACAGTATTAATAAAGGTTATTGTTACAATTTATTCTTCGGAGAACTTGGGTTGCAATTACATTTGAAATGGCTCGAGTCATAGAATGTTAAAATAAGTTTACTACTATGCAACATCAACATGAGTTTGCATTAACAATAATTTATGTCTTATACGTGCATATTATGAAAAAAATATCAGTTTGGTAAGCATGTTTTGGATTTCAACCATATCACTCAGAACACACATAAACAGTAAACACCATTTTAAATTGAACTGTAACATTAAATGCTAATATTCTAACATTCTCTTTTGATATGCATCTGTAGTGACAGAGCTTTGTGTATACAGTATGTATACTGTACAGTAATGTGTATCAAAGAGGCGTGATAGTATCCTTCACATGTTGCTTGGCTGATACAATCTTATAATGTCAAGCCTGTGCACTGAAATGTTAATCCTGCCCTCCGGAAATCCCTTTTAACCCAAAATAAATCAATATCTGCCTTTGATCACTACACACTGAAGAGCTCAAACAGACTTTGATAAGACTGTCTTGATCAAGACTAATTAAGCCAGAAGCAAAAAGCTCACTCCCTTATTCTTTTTTTCTGGGTTGAGAGACATGAAAGCACCTTGAATTGAATCTTTTTGTCTCTTGTTTACGTTGCTTTTGTTTGCACACGGACAAGAAGTTAATAAGGCTCTGGGCGCAGTGCTAGATGTGGCTGCCAGTAGCTGCTGAAGCCACTTGATACTCATGATGGTAAATTATCCCCTTAGGTGGGACCCTGTACCAGCCGGTTGCCATGGTGACATCGCAAGGGCAAGTGTTAACGCAGGCGCTGCCGCCGGGAACCATCCAGATCCAGAACTCCCAGGTAAAGCCGTCTGACCGATGATGCTTTGGCTGACACATTCCCTCCCTCCCTGTGCCCTCGCCAGCAACTCTCCATTTGTTATTATTGAAAGGGGCTCTTTACATCTCACAGGAAAACCCCTGGGCACATTTTCACTGTCTCTGTCTGAACACAGCACCCCGCTGACAGACAAAATGGGAATAGCTCATTCCCATGATGTTTAGGGCACTTAAAGGATCCTGTCAGCTTTGACTGTGAGTGAAAGTCATGTAAGGACATGCACTTCAGAGTATCTATACTGTAGATTCAATTTTTTCATGATGTGATTTACACAGATACAGGAAATAAAATTATAATCAGTCAGCCATTTTTTGTATTATGATATGTAATGATATTATAAACACAACTGTTTTATATCCTTACAATGAAAGGATTTAAAACAGTCAGCCCAACATGAAAGCCTGGAATTGAATTTGTTATGACACAAGGCCACATTTGTGGTTTTAATATTTCCTATTTACCAAATCAGAATGCTTCTGCAGTTACTTTAGCATATTTGGGTCACTCTCAGTTCTTTTGTTTTTGAGTGTTAGGTTGATATAGAGATGAATGAGCCTCATACCTGTTCTTAGTAATCAATTGACCCTTCACTAGGTCACAGCCTTGAAACGTGGACCGGACAATCATGATGTAGTATCAGCCAGCTCCGTCTAGAGTCCGAAAACTATCCGCCTCTGCAGATTGCGGAAACAGTGTCAGCAGATCAAATACTAACTGGAAGACTGTTCCAGAGCTGGGGTGCCAGTACAGAAAACGCTTAATCACCCTAAGATCTTAACCTCCATTATGGACCAGCTAGCAGGCCTAACCTAGCGGATCTGAGAGGCCTTTTTGGACAATAGGGAGTTAAAAGTTCACTGATGTAATCTGGCGCCTGGCCATGCAAAGCCTTGTTAGTTCTAAGTAAAATTTGAAAATGGATTCTAAAGGAGATTGGTAACTAGTGCAGTCTGGCTGCAAAGTTCTGTACAATCTTTACTTTGCTGATCATCGCAAACACTAGGTTTAACAAGGTTTTCCCGTGTTAACAAACCTGCTTATACATGTTCATTTTGGTGAGAACAGTGATACTAGGCAGAAAACGTACCTATTAGTTTTTTTTTTTTAAAATATAGATTGATTGGGTAAGTAATTAGTATTCAGAACTACAAATACAATTTAGCCTGATTTCAAGAATGCAAATTACTGCCCTTTTTGTTTTTTAAACATATTCATGAGTCAGAAAAAGCACCGGGCTAGCTGAATTTAACGCATCACTGGTGCGGCCATTTTTATTTTTCTGGCCTCGACAGTCTCAACACTCGCTTATAGATCTAAATAAAAACTTGGAAGTTCAAGCAGTGATCCCTGTGCAGCGGCTGTGGCCTGAAGAGCGGCTCAGTTTCAGCAGGTAATTCTGTGCCTGACAGTCAGAGGAGGCCATGGTGGATAGTCGCGACCCAGCTGAGGCAGAGGGCTACATGCGGGCTGGGAATTGAACACATCCCCGTTGATACTTTGCCGACAAGCCCCGAGTAATCACACTCTTGAGCTCGGTACCGCCAATTAATTCAACCTTGCTTTCCCCCGCAACACACACACTCCCAGGGCTGGGGGGGTATAAGAGGAGGGTTATCCACGTGACATCCAGCTGCAACTGTAATGACTGTTGTTTTGTGTGGGAAGTATGAGGGGGGATGTTAGTGTGTTTGGATGTGTATTTATGGGCCTGGTTTGGGTTAAGGGGGGTTCTGCATGTTGTTAAGTGCATATAGGTTTGTCTTTATTCATCTCCAAGACAGCAGGGATTCTTTCCACTACTACGCTCTGCATTTAATTAATCAATTTCATATTCTTTAGAAGACCTGCATTTTTTATTTATTCATGCTTTTTGTCCTCCATACTTGTGCATATGAAATTTCCATACAGTATGCTCCCCTCAGAAGTGTTTTAGCTTCCACAAATGGCTACCTGATTCAAAGAAATCATTAAAAAGAACATTAAAAATATTTGCTATAATATTATATATTACATTTGTACAACTATGCCGGCAGTAAAAGACAGTGTGCGATGTAATTTGGTGCATAGATATAAATAGTATCAAAGAAAAATGAGGGCCCATTGTGTCTCATATTATCTGCTTCAGAGCACACACACACACACACACATCTCCACAAGGAAATTAACACACACACACCGTGAACACATACAGACGCGCACATGCATTTGTTTTTGTCACGTAGGAGGACATTGCATCATCTCACATTCTTTCTCTGGGGACTCTGGGGCTAACCTTCAACCAGAACTTTCTATATTTTTTTGTGATAGTTTACCCACTAGAAGACCTAAACCAACACTGAATCAATTTCCCAATACGTTCTGAATTCCCTACCCTGCTTGCACTTAAAGCCCAATTCCATTGATTCTTATTGAATACAAACATTTTTAATATATTGTTTATTTTTTTTTAAGAGGATCAGTAATTCCTAAAACAACTGGCCACTGTAGATGTAATCAAACAATTCACAAAAAGTAGAAAACATTTAATGTGTTGGGGTCTATTTTCAGTGGCGGATTAATCCACACTTGGTGCTCTAGAGAGTATGTGTGACAGCAGGACGGTGTATGGGGGATTGAGTCCAAATCAACTACAGTGTCTGTGTTCATGGTGATGAAGGAACATGTCACCCAGTCTATTGATGTGTTTTTAATGGAGCTCTATGGCTCAGAGGGAAGAACATTCACATACAGGCTTTTTTTTTACATTCATATTTACATATTCATCCACACCAAGTACTAACCCTCACTGAACCTCGAGGGCAACAACTGATGACCGACACAGCCATAAAGGTCCTCACAAGAGCAGTGGGCTACAAAGTAGGTCCTCACAAGTACGGCTCAGCCAGACCAAACACATGGACTCACGCACGTCCAAACATACACACCGCAGGCTGTCAAACACTGTCAATACTCTGAGAGCATCTCGTCCTTCAGCACTCGCACTCCAAACAATAACATCTGAATAATGATTTCTCACTGAACACAAAGACAGGCTTAGGTCAACACAAATGAAAAACCAAGACAAACACAGTCACGCTTTGCACCAGCCCTTCACTGATTCAGCAGTGAAGAAATCCAAACTTTAGACCAAAGCTTTGCCTGACACTCGGCTCTTTATGCTCCTCATCGAAGCACCGAAA
This sequence comes from Anoplopoma fimbria, assembly GCF_027596085.1. Lineage (NCBI taxonomy): Eukaryota > Metazoa > Chordata > Actinopteri > Perciformes > Anoplopomatidae > Anoplopoma > Anoplopoma fimbria. The sequence goes on along the minus strand of NC_072472.1, from coordinate 21,202,982 downwards.
GGACAAATGACCCTCTCGTGTTTCCACACAGTCAAGGGCACTGCTTTTTTATATTTTAAGTATCATTACTCAAATTCAGTTTCCATGGTGACTCTTGAGGAGGTGTTTCTGCCCTTGCCACTGAAAAAAAAGGATAGGTAATTGGTAGTCTCCCTTTGTTTCCGTGGCAACAATAAGTAAGCCCTACCATCCTCTCCTTTTTTCTCCTTTTCCTTCCCCCCTCCTCTTCTCTCCTCTCGTCCTCCTGTGTTTATTGTAAAGGTAAACCTGGACCTGTCGTCCCTGTTGGACAGCGAAGACAAGAAGTCCAAGAATAAGCGGGGGGTCCTGCCCAAACACGCCACCAACATTATGCGCTCCTGGCTCTTTCAGCATCTCATGGTGAGGAAGAGAGTGTGTGTCAGAGATGTTCCTACTTTTCGGCCTGTTAAAGGGAAATGTTATGTATAGGCAGCTATAGAGGCAGAGAAGCAGAGCATGTATATGGAGAGTTAACGTGTTGAAGGAGGTTTATGGAATGATCAGAGAATAGAGCATCTTCACATGAAAAGTCAGAACCAATCAGAGAGTGTCACACAAACGCTATTAACTAAAGAAGAAGTGCTTTGACAACTGAGACTCTGTGTCTTCCTTCTTTCAGCACCCGTACCCAACAGAAGACGAGAAAAGGCAGATCGCAGGACAAACTAATCTCACGCTTTTACAAGTGAACAACTGGTAAGTTTCTGTATTCCTGTAAGAAGAATGCCATAAAGTCCTCATGTACACGTTCAGACAGGAAGACCCTGCTTTTTATTATTGTAGTTGGCGGCTGGTGCTAAAAAAATCTGGGGGCGCACTGGCGGGCGGGGATTACAACACAACAATAAACTACTTGAACATAAATTTTGCTCCCTTGCAACAGACAACATACAATCCAGGAGCTCATTTTGGACAGTTTTTGAAGTACCCTTAAAAACAGTGGCAGTCTCAAGGTGCTCTTTCAAAGCTCCATCCAGAGAGGCAACAAAATCCACCAGCCCACGAAATATCCCGGGGTTGACAGAGCTCTCACTCTCATCATGGCCACGTAAAGCCAATTCAAAGGCCCCACAAAATTTCACACAGTCTATTATCCTGGACAGTATGTGACGATTTTTTGTCACCTCTTCATTGTGCCTTCTAATGCCAACTCTGTAGCCCTCATCTAATTGTTCAGCAATGCTAACTCGGCCAAAAAACTGTAGCTTCATGCTGTTGTCAAGGTGGCTACGGCTACTTTCATGCCGTTTGCATTTTTCAGAGAGATGTTTCAGGTCTCTGACCCCAGTTGTTGTCCACAGAGCTTCAGTGCCACTGCCAACACTTTGAAAAAGCAAGCATGGAAAGCAATAGAGAGCATTGCTAACTCCACATCCAGCTAGCCAACTGTGTTTGGTGTAACACAAACGGGAGAAGCCTCTAGTGTCACTTGCCTGCTGCTGGATTTGTATATCAGGCTGCTCCGGTCCAAGCTCCTTTATTCTTTTTTTTCCTCCACCGAACGCCTCGAGAAAGGATTACTGCGTAACGAAACAACCGAATTTTCGTTTGCTGTCGCCATGTCTCCTCCTGTCTTCTCGTTGTTGTTTTTTTCTGTCTGCTCCGTGTGCGCGTGGGCGTGTCTGTCGCTCTTTGAGTGACAGGCACGGCTCCGTTGCCAGGGGGAGTGACTTTGACTGACAGGTATCATGAATCAATCAGACTGGATGAAAATGAGCCCAAGCACGCTGATTGGCCAGGGGCGCAGAGAGCTGCGCCCGGAGGAGAATCTTGAAGTGACCAATTAGAGACCAGCATGAAGTCACATGGAAGCCAAAAGTTTAAGAGGCCACATACACACTCATTTGGCCGGCGCCCCTCGCTATTGAAATGCATGAAACAACCCAGAATAAACCCAATATTGAATGGAA
>NC_072472.1:21198501-21200951 GCF_027596085.1 Anoplopoma fimbria | reverse complement strand
TAACTCAGATATTATTTCAACATTTTCTTTTCTTGATTCAAAAACTTTAAAGTCACAGGAGGCATTTTTCTTAACTAAATTATCTGAAAACGTCCTCCCCTCTTCTCAGGACTGTGTGGGTGTATACAGATAGACATCTCCCCCCTCTCCCGTTGGCTTTGTTTAATCCATTAAGATGTCTCAACTTTCCAGTATCATTATTGTTATAACATTATTAGTATGTATCAGTGCAGCTCTGCCAAACCCCAACAGGGACACTGTCTTTCCGCAGACAGTGTCCCTGTTATTCTGGATGTTTGATGCTTTCCCACTGAAGACATTTGAAGACAAATCTTCTGTTGGAGATTTCACCTCGGAAGAAATGTCAACCTTTGAAATATGAAATCAACTCACTGAATAACTGCAATATTGTCTATTCTGTTATGTTAAAGTTGTCACTTTATTGTCCAAGTTTGATGAGAGGGTCTCATGTCTGCACGCTAAGTGAGGGCTAAAGCCGGCAGATGGTTAGCTTAGCTTAGCACACGGACTGGAACCTTGTCTGGAAGTTACATGATCAATAAATGGGCCCAGTTCCAGTCCGGCCCCAACACCCTCCCATTTCATGACCAAGTGACCTCAGTTTATAGTCACAACTCTGATGTTTATGAGCTGCCTATTTTTTTCACTTTACAATCAAATGAAAACATCTGCCATTTTCTAGACTAGACAAAAGTATATGTGATCCTAAATTCAATGTCCAAACAGCTGTTTGACAATATTAAATGTTTAGGAGAATTTTTTTGTTCTGGTAGTCACACAGAGCCTCGTGTTCCATGATTAGCATTAAAAACGTTGCACATGCTCAGTCAGTCAGCATGGATGAAGACTCTGCTATTGGAGGGTTTTTGGTCCCACTTGGGCCTTACCCTGGCATGTATTCCCCTAGAAAAGTATTTTATTACACATGAGATATATATATATATATATATATATATATATATATATATATATATATATAAGAGACAAAATGAGAAAAAATTCCTGAAAATCACATTGTCTGATTTTTAAAGAATATATTTGCAAATTATGGTGGAAAATAAGTATTTGGTCAATAACAAAAGTTCATCTCAATACTTTGTTATATACCCTTTGTTGGCAATGACAGAGGTCAAACGTTTTCTGTAAGTCTTCACAAGCTTTTCACACACTGTTGCTGGTATTTTGGCCCATTCCTCCATGCAGATCTCCTCTAGAGCAGTGATGTTTTGGGGCTGTCGCTGGGCAACACGGACTTTCAACTCCCTCCACAGATTTTCTATGGGGTTGAGATCTGGAGACTGGCTAGGCCACTCCAGGACCTTGAAATGCTTCTTACGAAGCCACTCCTTCGTTGCCCGGGCGGTGTGTTTGGGATCATTGTCATGCTGAAAGACCCAGCCACGTTTCATCTTCAATGCCCTTGCTGATGGAAGGAGGTTTTCACTCAAAATCTCACGATACATGGCCCCATTCATTCTTTCCTTTACACGGATCAGTCGTCCTGGTCCCCTTGCAGAAAAACAGCCCCAAAGCATGATGTTTCCACCCCCATGCTTCACAGTAGGTATGGTGTTCTTTGGATGCAACTCGGCATTCTTTCTCCTCCAAACACGACGAGTTGAGTTTTTACCAAAAGTTCTATTTTGGTTTCATCTGACCATATGACATTCTCCCAATCCTCTTCTGGATCATCCAAATGCTCTCTAGCAAACTTCAGACGGGCCTGGACATGTACTGGCTTAAGCAGGGGACACGTCTGGCACTGCAGGATTTGAGTCCCTGGCGGCGTAGTGTGTTACTGATGGTAGCCTTTGTTACTTTGGTCCCAGCTCTCTGCAGGTCATTCACTAGGTCCCCCGTGTGGTTCTGGGATTTTTGTTCACCGTTCTTGTGATCATTTTGCCCCACGGGGTGAGATCTTGCGTGGAGCCCCAGATCGAGGGAGATTATCAGTGGTCTTGTATGTCTTCCATTTTCTAATAATTGCTCCCACAGTTGATTTCTTCACACCAAGCTGCTTACCTATTGCAGATTCAGTCTTCCCAGCCTGGTGCAGGTCTACAATTTTGTTTCTGGTGTCCTTTGACAGCTCTTTGGTCTTGGCCATAGTGGAGTTTGGAGTGTGACTGTTTGAGGTTGTGGACAGGTGTCTTTTATACTGATAACAAGTTCAAACAGGTGCCATTAATACAGGTAACGAGTGGAGGACAGAGGAGCCTCTTAAAGAAGAAGTTACAGGTCTGTGAGAGCCAGAACTCTTGCTTGTTTGTAGGTGACCAAATACTTATTTTCCCGAGGAATTTACCAATTAATTCATTAAAAATCCTACAATGTGATTTCCTGGATTCTTTCCCCCATTCTGTCTCTCATAGTTGAAGTGTACCTATGATGAAAATTACAGGCGTCTCTCATCTTTTAAGTGGGAGAAC